>NC_092190.1:24488509-24521009 GCF_043641665.1 Enoplosus armatus | reverse complement strand
TCTCTCATTCTGAAGACATGAAGACCACCACCAGGGTCCTGTGTATGCTGCCAGCTCCTGTTCAGGATCAACTGAATCCTGATTGGTTCTTGATGTGAACGTAACAGAAATGTAAGAAAGTGAAACGTTTCCTGGTGTTTGTTGCTGCATGTGGACTGCTGGTAGACTCCCTGAGGCTATTTGACTGATGAATGCTAGAAACCATTTAGGTTTTGTTTTGCTGTATTTTCCATATTTGACTGTGTTTTGGTTTTTTGACTTCTGAATTGCAGTCTTTTTGTATTCATGGCACTTTTAATGTGAGGGTTTATACTCATATGCTGGTTTTATTGGTATGTTGTGTTTCTAACAGCCATAAAGTAACTAACTCTCTGAATGTTTCGGAGTCTATGAACAGTTTCTGTGCAGGACTTGAGTTCAGAGTTGGTGTGTAAACTCCTTCAGTTTGGTGTGACGGAGGTTTTTTGCTTTATTTCCAAACGAACCCTGTAGAGTCACGAGGAGGGAGGATGAGGTCTGCGACCACACCCCCAATGTCTGGACAAAGTAGGCAAAGACTGCTCTTATTTAGTTGATAAATGAAATGAGGTCTGGCATATAAATGCTCTAAAGGATCAACTTTGGTATAACTTTCCTTCTCTCTTTGCTGCAGGCTGTTTCATGCTCCAGGTGTACCCACCACAAGACAACCAAGAACCATGACTCAGTTCAAAGCAAAGAGGCTCAGGTTCGGAGACCCCCTTAATGAACAAAGTGAAGATGCTGACAGAAGGAGGGTCTTCAGGTCTGATGTATCCTGTCAGTGAGATGTGTGAACATCTGCAGGTCGATCAGTTATTTCTCCTCCACCCGACATCAGGACGTGAACTGTGTTTCCGGATTTCCTCCGTCAGTTCCACAGTTTCCAGTGTCTGTATATCCAACGTGGTTCAATATGAAGAACGCACACACAGGAAGAGTGTGTGTCCCTTCACCTCAGTGTGTCTTCTGTGTGTGCGTCCTCCTGCGTCACGCCGAGCCGAGGCTGTCAAAACCACAGAACTTCCACCGCTTCTCCAGAGTCGCTCCGACGCCGCTCAGCTCCTGCCTGAACATACTGGGCAGCCGGACCATGAGACGCTCCAGCTCCCCCGCAGACACCTGAGAGACAGAGACCGGGAGACAGGGAGAGACAGCAGAGAGACGGGGAGAGACAGAGAGACAGAGACAGGGAGACAGAGAGAGACAGCAGAGAGACAGCAGAGAGATAGAGAGACAGCAGAGAGATAGAGAGAGACAGCAGAGAGACAGAGAGACAGCAGAGAGATAGAGAGACAGCAGAGAGACAGAGAGAGACGGAGAGACAGCAGAGAGATAGAGAGAGACAGCAGAGAGACGGAGAGACAGCAGAGAGACGGAGAGACAGCAGAGAGACAGAGAGAGACAGCAGAGAGACAGCAGAGAGACGGGGAGACAGCAGAGAGACAGAGAGAGACAGCAGAGAGACGGGGAGAGACAGAGAGACAGAGACAGGGAGACAGCAGAGAGACGGAGAGACAGCAGAGAGATAGAGAGACAGCAGAGAGACAGAGAGAGACAGCAGAGAGACAGAAAGACAGCAGAGAGACAGCAGGGAGACAGAGACCGGGAGACAGGGAGAGACAGCAGAGAGACGGAGAGAGACAGAGAGAGACAGCAGAGAGACGGAGAGACAGCAGAGAGACGGAGAGACAGAGAGAGACAGAGAGAGACAGAGAGAGACAGCAGAGAGACAGAAAGACAGCAGAGAGACGGAGAGACAGCAGAGAGACAGAGAGAGACAGCAGAGAGACAGCAGAGAGACGGGGAGACAGCAGAGAGACAGAGAGAGACAGCAGAGAGACGGGGAGAGACAGAGAGACAGAGACAGGGAGACAGCAGAGAGACGGAGAGACAGCAGAGAGATAGAGAGACAGCAGAGAGACAGAGAGAGACAGCAGAGAGACAGAAAGACAGCAGAGAGACAGCAGGGAGACAGAGACCGGGAGACAGGGAGAGACAGCAGAGAGACGGGGAGAGACGGAGAGACAGCAGAGAGATAGAGAGAGACAGCAGAGAGACGGAGAGACAGAGAGAGACAGCAGGGAGACAGCAGAGAGATAGAGAGACAGGGAGACAGAGAGACAGCAGAGAGACGGAGAGACAGCAGAGAGATAGAGAGACAGCAGAGAGACAGAGAGACAGCAGAGAGACAGAGAGAGACAGCAGAGAGACAGCAGAGAGACAGAGAGAGACAGCAGAGAGACGGAGAGACAGCAGAGAGACAGAGAGAGACAGCAGAGAGACAGCAGAGAGACAGAAAGACAGCAGAGAGACAGCAGGGAGACAGAGACCGGGAGACAGGGAGAGACAGCAGAGAGACGGGGAGAGACGGAGAGACAGCAGAGAGATAGAGAGAGACAGCAGAGAGACGGAGAGACAGCAGAGAGACAGAGAGAGACAGCAGAGAGACAGCAGAGAGACAGAGAGAGACAGCAGAGAGACGGAGAGACAGCAGAGAGACAGAGAGAGACAGAGAGAGACGGAGAGACAGCAGAGAGACAGAGAGAGACAGCAGAGAGACGGAGAGACAGCAGAGAGACAGAGAGAGACAGCAGAGAGACGGAGAGACAGCAGAGAGATAGAGAGACAGCAGAGAGACAGCAGAGAGACAGCAGGGAGACAGCAGGGAGACAGGGTCAACATGTTAATGTACCTGCAGAACTGATCTCAGCTGGACTCTGTGTTTACTGCTAACTAGCTGATTGTTAGCATGCCTGCTAAATATTAGCATGCTGTCGACTCTTAGTCTTGTTGAAACTTTTCAAACCAACTGATCGTGACAACGTGACGTTGAAGTGAAGCTGTGATCGTCAGGTTGTGTATTTTGGCTTTAAGAGGGCTTGAATGTTTGTAATGATTCAGCAGAGCAGCCAGCCCCGTGACCCCCTTTACCTTCGAGTCCAGTCTCTGTATGTACGACCACAGATACTCGAGGTTGGCCCCGAATGGGTGGACGTGGAGGAAGGTCGATATGATGCCTGCAGAGAAGAAGAAAGGTCATCAGAGATCCTACATGTCTGACGCAGGAAAGAAACAATTCATATTAACACAAGTCCTGGATTAACAGCAAAGATGCACACTGAGCACAATTCTACTGAAAGGACTTTTATTGCTTTTGCGAGTGATTTTATTCTTCATACAGGAACTATTTCAGATGCCAAAGTGGATCACAATCAACGTGCTTTTAATCGTGTAGATTTCCATCATGAGTGCTTTGAGGACACAGGCTTGTCGAGCTAATAAAGCCCACAGACGGAGACAGAGAGACCTACTGGAGTGGATATTAGGCGTAAAGGTTCAGGCTCCAGCAGAGCAGCCAATCTGCATCCTCTCAAAGCGCTGCACAGTAAACAAATGGCAGAGCGGCCCCATAAAAAATGCTGGCTGGAGCAGAAACCGCTCTTGAGTTGATTATTTCTGAGAGGTCCTGCAAAGGTAGGCAGTCATGCAGAGGGAGGGGGATGGGGAGGAAGGGGGGATGGGGAGGGAATAGAGTGGCGTTCCCTGGAGGACCCAGCACAGCCAATATTTATTTCCTTGATTTATGTGGCGAAACGCTGGCAATTACAGACAAACCTAATTCAATTCCTTCCACCAGGCCTGCTCACATGGACCAGTGCCACCAGAGGACAACTGTAGTGTGTGTGTGTGTGTGTCCCTCACATGCATGAATGTATATCAGCACGATCCTCGTCTGTATGTGAATACTCGTGAGTCTATCAGCCTCATTGGTTTGTGTGGAAACAGGCCACATGTGAAAAGCTCCCAGCAGCAGCAGCCGGGGAGGAAGATGGAGAGCCCGGCCTCCTCTCTCCTTCATATTTGGATTTTCTTGGCGACACTAAGAGAGATAAATGCGCTGCTGTGTCTCCTGCTCTCCTCGGCTGCGGACAAAGCAGCAGCTTCAGTACAAATAATACACATCACTCTGTGCTCTGTGCATGGATTTATACGACAGAGTGAAACAGCTGCTGTAGGTCCTGCGCAGAAGAAGAAGATAGAGCAAAGAGAGCAGCATCACAGAGGGACAGCGGGTTTTGGCAGTTTGTGCTTCAGTCTCCTCAGTGGTTGAAGGTTTTAGTCTGCCTCACTGGTCCTGGTTGAAAGGCCTCCGAACCCCCAGACACCAGAGAGTGCGTTTGTGACTGTGTGAACATGATGCCAGCGCTATCTGAGCTGAAACGACTCAAGTGTCAGGTTCTGCACTTCATGTGTGTGTGGGGGTGTTCAGTCTTTAATGCTATGCTAACAGACACCCAGAGAGCCCCGCTGTGCACTGAACTGCCTCCACAGGGAACACGAAGCAATCCATCCAGGGATGTCCCAACATGCAGCATGAGCAGCGCCGCCTGCACAGTCTCTTTGGAAATTACATTTGGTGTAATAGCCATCAGTAAGTTCCAGTCAAAGATTTCATAATCCCAGTCTGTGCATAATCCATCTGGAGCTGTGTACTGGAAGAGTTCTTGGAAGCAGAGGCTGGAAACAAAACGCCCCGAGGAAGAATCAGCGTGCTCACACGTTAACCTCCGTTCACACAGCAGCCAAGTCAGATTCACATCATTCCTGAACACCGCAGAGCAACATTTTCCTCCGGATAACGGAGACGTGAGCAAAGCTCGAGAAGTTCTTAATCAGAAACGTATGAGTCAACAGCAGTCTGTTATGCAAGCAATAATACATAACAAGGTGTTAAGACACGGACACCGATCATTTCCTCCTCCAGCCTGGAGGTGGAACCAGGACTACGTTAAAATACTGCAGGTGAGAGCGTGTTGACTATCAGGACCCGTATTCTCCTCGTCAGTGACGCCTGCATGCTTCCTCTTTTGGGACGAGGAGAAACATCATTTCATCAACTTTCTTCACTGAGGAAATCACTGCAGCCAGAGGAGGACTCTGGTGTAATGTACTACTCAAGCACTGAACACAGTACAGTTTTGAGGTACTTCTACTTTATGTTACTTTATACTTCTACTCCACTACATGTCAGAGGCAAATATTATACTCATAAGTCCTATTCAACAGCAATCAACTGATAACTGATTATAGCTTGTATTGTATTGTTTAATCCATGTGTTGCCAGTGTTTTCTTACAGCCGAATACAAACGAAGTATTGGTGAATATTTACCCAGAAGTAGGGCCTCTTTTTCTGATGTGAGCCCTCCTCTCACGATGACCTCCCTCCTCCTCTCTCTGCTGTGGTACAGTGCAGGAACACACCCGTTCATCCCCTGTGAAAACACACACACACACACACAGGACAAAGAAATGAGGTCAAATACTCAAGAACACACACACACACACACACACACACACACACACACGTTCATTCATAGCAGCAGTTGGGAGATAACACAGTATATTTCTTTCTACTCCACTACTTTTATTTAACAGCTGTTCCTTTTCTAACAAAGCTTTGACATTAAAAACGCTACGTTTATGAACAAACAGTTATAGATTAAATCAGTGGTTCATTCGTGTTTCAGGTGTCTCTGATGGTCTATGGTTTCAAAAAAGTCTTGAGAGCCCAAAAACGTCAAACGATCCAATATTTCAATAAAGAATCAAAGATTAGAGAAAAGTCCAAAATCTGAAAACAGATTTGTGTATCAGAAGAGTTTCCTCTCCCATTAATTACTCCTGAGGATTCTGAATGCAGGACATTTACATTGATGTATTTGTAAAGGATCTGAGTATTTCTTTCACTACAGATTTATAGGAACACAGTACATCCTGTACACACAAGAATATTGCGAAGGGCGAGCACTTAAATATACAAACTGTACACACACACACACACACACACACAAGCGTGATGTCTGCAGCATTTAATAAAAGGCATCGTAGCTTTCCACTCGGAATAGTTTCCAGGCTCAGTGTAGCATGTTTTATGTATCCATGTCCTCCTTCAGTTTCCAGTTCAGCAGGTTAGGGGTTAAAAGTTCCTCTCCCATGACGTGTGTGAGTGTGTGTGTGTGTGTGTGTGTGTGAGTGTGTGAGTGTGTGTGAGTGTGTGTGTGTGTGTGTGTGTGTGTGTGTGTACATACTGACTCTCTAAAAGTCAGTAAAGTGCTGTGAGAGACAGCAGAGGATACTTATAGGAAACCACCAAGGGAGCCACGATCCTCTCTGCTCGCTGCCTGAACTCTCTCCTTCTACCACTAATGCTTCTGGTCCCTGCAGACCTCTGACCTCTGACCTCTGACACACCGTGCTACTCTGTACTGTGTGAGGTTTCGCACCAGAGCTCTAGATCCTCCTAGAAATTACTTGTATATACTACAAATAAGGGAAAACAGAAACTAGGTTTTGAGACAAACGAGACATTTCTGCCATGTTCATACAGAATGTGTCATAGTTCATATTTGTAATATGTTTCATTAGTTGTCCTACAATGTCCCCTTGCTATATAATATCTGCTCATAAAGCACGATCAAGGTATTTTATAGATATTATGGTTGAAATATCTCAACAACTATTGGATGGATTGTGACGAAACGTGGTTCAGACCTTCATGTTCCCGTCAGGGTGAACTGTAATAACTTTTCATCTCAAGTTTAAAGGTTTATTTTGCGTCATGCTGCCCTTCGTGGTCTGCGTTCCATAAAGTCCCCTGTATGAACGATGATGGTACAACGTTTTTTTGTTTTTGTTCAAGTGTGAAAATGTTTTCTCTTTCAAAGACATGGTCTCAGCTGTGGAGAGAAACTGTATTGCCACAGAAATGAAAGTTTTACTTGACTTTAAGCTGACCCGGACCCTCAAACACTTAAAGCCGGCTCTGGTGAGTCCTCATGATGTCTATACCTTTTCATGGAGCTCTCCATTGGTTCCGTCCACAGCCTCCATGTTACTGTTCAGCAGCTGACGAGACACAGAGAGAGAACAGACATCTGATCAGCAGTGAAACAAACACTCAACTGCAACAGAGGAGCGCTTGTTGTCTTTGCTGTTGTTTTATAGATGACTGTTGGAGGAGAGTCAATAATACTCCATTACATCTGTACACTGCAGGAACACTGATACAGGATCAAGGACGACATCAAAAACATGCACGATGGATGAAAAGGGCAAACTCGTTTACTTATAGGTGTGAGGGCGTGTCAACATCGTGGGACACAGACCTGGTCTCCTGGACTCCTGGACCTTGACTCACTTCCTAATGTCTTAAATACATTTTCTCAAATATCGTATTGATGTAAAGAGCCCTGCCTGTGTCTCTGCAATGCTATTGTTTGCTTTCACACCTGTAGTTCATCACCATTTCATTAAGTCAACATGAATGAACATGTTGGTCATTGATTGGACAGTTTTGGTGATGTCATTCAGCATCATCAGAGCCGCATGGTCAGTCTGCACTTTACTGAACCTGATGTGTTTATTGATCTTCTCTGGTGTAGAGCACACAAAAAGAAATATAAAACATGATAATTGATTGTGAAAGTTAATAGTCCAGACTGTAGCTGGACATCATTTATCACAAAACAAAAACTGGACAAAAAGGAAGCATCTTGTTACTGTGTTTCACTCGTTTCTCTGACTCTCACACAAGCTCAACACGTCTCTGGTTATACCTCTTTTCCGCTGATATGCTGATGATACCCAGCTCTACCAGCCGGACCCGACTGTCTCAGCCCGGATCTCAGCCTGATGACAAACTTAACTTTCACTGAGGAGCTGACACTCATGTTGCTTCGCACTTTATAACATTAGACAGATCAGGGTCTATGCAGCTCAGCTGGTCTCTCTCGCCCCCTTCTGGCAGAACAGAGTAAAACCTCTGGTGGTCCAAATCGCAGCAGCACGTCTGGTCTTCAACCAGCCAAAAACAGCTCATTTCACTCCACTTTTTGGTCCATGTTGGTGCTCGCATTAAGTTCAAGTCACTAATACTCGACGACAGAGAGGCAGCTGGCACAGCACCCCCCCCACCTGAACTCTCTCATTCAGGTTTATGAGCCTTCTAGTCCAACTTAGAGTTACTGAACTCGAGTCGTCAGCAGCATCACTTTCTGTCTTCAGAGACTCTTCTGAGAGCCCTGACTCACCTAATACACTCCCTCCCCCTCTCTGCCACTCGTGTCAGTGGAACATGAACTGAGTGTTGAGGCACTTATTCTCTCTGTGATCTACTGAACCTCATTTGCACGTCGCTTTGGATAAAAGCGTTCGCAAGAGGAATAAATGTAAATTCAAATTCCTGATCAGCAAATAGTGTAGCTTTCGATTCTTTTTCAAAATCAGATGTGTCGACTGTCTCTCACTTGGAAGCAGCACGGTTGTTTAGACCACACCAGAGTTTGATTGACAGCTTTAACACCAGCTGAAACTAACCAAACTAAACAGGTTAGGTGTGAAAGCAGCCTTAGGGTTGAAGGTGATACTACACCCAAACTCTGTTACCGATCACAAACTGACCCCATGCAGACATGACGGGTGGCTGTGAAGAGGATATAGTTTGAGAAGCAGCTGTTCACGTCTTCATCTTCAGTTACAAATAATTCCACTGACGACAAGAAGGATAAAAGTTTCTAAAACATCTGGGACCTCAAACCTTCTGCAGCACGATTCAATTCATGAATCTACTGGGTTTTATTGGGCTGCTGTGGTATTGTTAGTAAAACGTCTACAGCTTCATTTTCTTCGCTCAGCAGTTTTCTACTTTGATTTCCATAACTACCCAGAAGATTATACATTCATAACTGTGATTCAAAGATGTATACACCAGACTGTATGTATCACTTTAAATCTGATCTGTTAAATAACGTTTCTCCACCTCCACCTCCACCTCCCTCCAAACCTCCCCTGTTCTTCCTGCAGGAGCTGTGTGTATTGATGGATGCATTATGTCAAAGCAAAATAACGGTGCAGCTTAATGTTTTATTCAACCCCTGCATGTTTTCTCATGTAAAGAGGAGCTGAGCTGAGAGCTGCAGAGTACAGAAGCTTTTTGAAAGGATCAATAGACACACTTTGGGGGGAAATTGACATCAATTTCCATAAAGAGCAAAAAGGAAAAATATCTGGATTTAACCAATACAAGGATAAACGTTTTCCAAGAGGCAGAAGAAATGGATGTAGAAAACACATGTTGGTTTTTCTGAAACAGCGAGGACACTGTGTTGACTTGACCCCTTTTACAGTGAAACCACTGCTGCGTTAAAACAACGCAGGGGGCCGTGAGATGAATTTGAAGGCTCATCAGTTTGGCGTAATCACAGACAGGATTTTACAACTCAGGAAGTCACCGTGGCAACGATTTTAATTTCTGTTGCTCTGATTGGGGGTACACAGTAGAAATACAGTGATCACGTTACAAAGTAATCAACCAGGAACGCTGCACTCAGGAGCATTCGATCATTCATCAGATGACGTTGCATTGCAGCTACAGTGGTGACAGCTGAGACCCTCCACCTCTGTGTGGGTGAATGAGAGCCTGTTGGTCCAAAGTTGTCATATTCACATGTTTTTAGCTGGCTCACTAACATTAGCCACAGGTACGCCTACATTCAGGAGTCACCTGGTGTTGTTCAGAGTAGGAGGGGGTTTGAACAGCTGTGTGCAGTCACTGGTCAGTAAATCCCTCCAAACTGTCGACTGCCTGCTTGTGAAATGTCTCCTTTTCTATTTCTACACGTGCAATGACTCAGGTCGAACCACAGAACAACATCCTGGCAGGGCTGTTGCCATAGCAGCCCTCCTCCAAACCCCCGTCATCCCCCCATCATTTTGAACCTGTGTGTGTTATACAGACCATGATCCACGCTGCAGTGCGACGTGTTCCCTCAGACTGAAACGTCACATCAGCTTCACATGTTTCTGTTGTGTTGAGTGTGGCCTCCCTGATGGGGGGGTGTGAGGACCATGACAACCTAAACCGACTTCAAAGAACTAAAGCTGACAAAGACTGACACATATATGACATTATCTCTGCTGTATGTTGCTCTTAATCACACTGCAAACTAAACTACAGCTCGTGGGGAACATGTTTCTATGTGGGAAATACCTGCTGAACGTCTGAACTCCGGTTGGAGCAAAGCAGCCAAGATCTTCATGACACTGTGAATCTGATTCAACTGTCAGCGAGTGGTTCAAATGGTTTTACAGTTAGATTTGGCAGGAAAGGGTCTGTTCTTTCATGGAGCTCCCAAAGAATCGGACGTCTAGAGCCAACAATACAGGACTCGCTGCAAAAACTACAGACGACACCAGCGAGGCCAGCAGCCCCTGGAGACGTTGCCTGGTGTGTGAGGGCCTGTGAGGGCACACTGGCAAACATCTCTTCCCCATTATTGGGAAAAACTTGGGATAGGAAAATAAAGATTCTCCTTCTTAACCCAGTTTTGACTCAACTGTAGAGGATCTCAAGGCACAGCCGGGGGGGGGGAGAGTACCGGATTCTGGGACCTCAGAATCTCTTCTCTGCTCTTTGCAGATGATGCGGTTCTGTTGACTCCATCAGACGGTGACCTTCTGCATGCACCGGGGCAGTTTGCAGTTGACTGTGAAGTGACCGTGGACAGAAACCCTCCAGGTTGGGAGTGAGTTGTTCCCCCAAGTGAAGAAGTACAAGTATCATGGTGGTCTTGTTCAGAGTGAGGGTAAAATGTAGCTGTAAAATGTACAAACTGAGACTCATGCAGAGTTGGAGCTAAGAATATAATTATCAGCCGGTTATTTTTGGGGAGTGTCAAGAAGCTCTAACAGGTTCCTACTGGGATCACTACTTCCTATCAGACGGATCTTTCTGGATTATCCGGAGGACCTTTCGGACTGGGAGTACGCACCTTGTCTCGAAGGGTGAGCACCTCCCCCTCCAGGTAGCGATGCTCCTCTCTTGCCTGCTCCAGCTCAGCTTCTTTACTCGTCAGCTTCTCCTGCAGGCTCAGCAGTTGCTGAAAGACAGAGTGCAACAGGACATGAACAGGTTTGTCTTTATGAATGAAACCATTATAGATGAGTGAACAGGTGGAGGTCTCAGTTTTCATAGACAGACTGGGCTGTCACCAGTTTAATGGGAATACTATAAAGCAGGGGTGCACACACTTTTTCAGCATGCGAGCTACTTATAAAATGACCAAGTCAAAATGATCTACCTACTATAAAAATGCAAAACATATATTTATTTATAAATATATTGAGTATTCTTTATATGTACAATATATGTTGGTGTACCTTGCATAACTGCATGAACCCATATTGCACAATATAACGCTGTACATTTTTTGTCATTACCTTACTGGCGCGCTTGTACGCGCATGCGTGGTGACCCATGTGTCAGAAAAGATCAGATGTCAGACTGGCTGCCCTGTATGTCAATCAAGTGACAAATTTCATAGTGAGGATGGATGATAGGCTGATGTCTGTTTCTTTAATGCCATGCGATCTACCCACACTACCTTTGCGATCGACCGGTAGATCGCGATCGACTTATTGGGCACCCCTGCTATAAAGGATCTAGTATGCTAAACATACAGTCTATGTTGTAGCCTCTAAGCTAGTAATGCTAACAAAGTTAGCCATGGCTGCTAAATGCAGCTACAGCCATATTCAGATTATATGGTGATGCTGTTTTTATATACTATATTTTTATATACTTAAACAACAGTTTTTAGACTCTGATTTGTTCTGATTAAGCTAACAGGCTAAAATATGACATTAGCTAACGTCAGTTAGCTCACTTTACAGACTGAACCTGAAGGCTGATATTTGATGTTAACACTCTTATTTCTCATTTACATAAAAAAAACCTGAGTGGAAACGACAGAAATGTGAAAAACGTTGAACTGAGTCGTTTGTGGATACAAACAGAAACAGGCTTGATGAATAAATGCTGCCGCACATGAAGCTGTGACTTAAAGAGCTGAAAACATCACATCTGTATGGAGCGATGAGGAGGCTGCAACCTTCCTCACATGAACACACGAAACTAACAGCAGCCGTGGATGGAAACAAGCTGTAAGTCACGTTATAGTGTCGCCAGTTTGAGCTACATTCGGATGTAAAGCTGCTCTGCCTCATGTCTTAATAGATGAGAAGAAAACAGAAGTTTCCTTGAACGTTGTGACGGCTCTCATTTTCAAAAGCCTCATTTATAAACAACTTTGTCCTCTTAAAGTACGAGTTGGTCGTCTTTTACTGTGCAGAGACGCAGCTGAGTCAGTCATGTTCTTTCATAATGAGATGCTTATTATTCGAATGAACTAATATTCATTGCTTGCCATTTTTTTCATCACATAATCGTATTTTAAGGAAATATTTATTTCAGTTAAACACTTATTTTGCTCGTCTGAACTGAGGGAACAAAAACAACAGCAGGAGACAAACGAGGAGCGACAGCAGCGTGACGCTCGCGCTCACTGAAGTCGAGTAAGCAACACATTCACAACAAGCCAGCAGGCTGTGTGTGTGTGTGTGTGTGTGTGTGTGTTGTCTCTAATGTGCCTTACTCTATCAGTGCTGTCACTTTAGATAGAGAAAGACAGGAAGTCGAGTCAAATCAGACTAACTCGTGGCAAACGAGCTCCGTGCTCTCACAAAGCTCTCTGCTGGTTCATGAAGTCAGTGGAGCAAAGGATCATGGGAGAGCTCTGAGTCAGCAGTGACAAACACAGGGTTGTTGTTTTGTTTGCCTGGGGAGGGTAAAGTAAACTCTCTGCTCTGATCTGATACAAACCTGTGTGGTTGAGGTGCCTTGCTGGAGGGCAACAGGAGAGAGCCACCCAGTCACATGATCTAAAACAGCCTATCAGACAGTTCTCCTCTGACCCTGAAGCTAATGCAGTACAAGTCTCTATATACTGATACCAAAGATACCGTACACTCACTGCTGAGGAGCTACATGTGCAACAGTCTGTTACTGTCACATCACTTTACACCAAACTAACCTCCTCTCTCAGTTTCAGCTCCGCAGCTCATTACCTGTATCCACAACTGCTGTGATGAACACTGTGAACGTTTCAGTGACACAAACATGAAGTAAGAAAAGAACTGATTCAAGGTTTAAAGAAAAAGATGACGGCGGGAAAGAGACAGAAACTGATTCAGAACCAGCTCAGGAGGCAGCTGATGGAGACTCAGGATGGAGATCTGTGAAATTTGAGGAGGAGGAGGAGGAGGAGGAGGAGGAGGAGCAGCCTACCTGCTGCATGTTGTGCATGCTCTGCTGCAGCAGCTGGATCTGAGCTTCAGGACTGTGTGTGTGTGTGTGGTCGTCTTCTGGCCGGCTGGACCGGCTCTGGTCCTTCCTCAGGAGCTCCACCTCGTTCCTGTAGGCGTCCAGCTGCCAACGCAGGGAGTCGTTCTCCTCCTTCAGGGACGCCTGAGTCTGGTCATACACTCCTGCAGGAGAGGGAGGAGGAGAGGTGCATGTAAATAAATGGTCCAGCCTCTGATTGGATGTTGAAACACGTCTGATGTTCATGCGTCAGTTTGTCTCTGAGATAAAGAGACGAAAAGTGAAAACAGAATGTTTTGGAGAAAACAAACCTCCTTCATTCATTATATATATTATAAATATACTATTGATTCTGGTCTGACGTACCGTTTTCAGTGCGCAGCCTCTTACAGGGATTTTCATCTGAATCGTCATCTGACATCTCCATCTCCTCCTCTCGCCTGATGCCCATGATCTCCTCGCTGTGGGCGTTTCTCAGCTCCTGAAACATGCAACCAGCCGAGCAAAGCAGTCCTCAGCACCGCCACGCTCATTTATATTCATATTCATATTCATATTTCACTTTCATACTGCCTTGTGTTTCCTAATGTCTCGTTATGTAAAGCACTTGTTGAAAGGTGCTGTACACATGAACGTTCTTTAAACAGCACATACGCTACCAATGGTGGAGTAAGAAGTAAGATGGGGGGGTTAAATAAAGTTCAAAGTTATTTGAATAAACTCAATAACCCTCAGGTGATGTTACATTTATTTGTGACAGAATGATGCCCACAGAGGAGAGATGTGCTTCCACACGGGTCACCCTGACCCACAGCCAGCGCTGTTGCTATAGAGATGTGGCTACAGGTAGACTTACCACAGAGACTAGCCACTAAAGGAGGGGCGTTCACAATGGGACTGTAGTCTGCTAGGTGAGCTCGTGTCCCTCCAGGTGTGCTGAGCTCCACTCACTGTCTCTTACCTCTTTTCGGAGGGTTAGGTTTAGGATGAGGATGCTTCAGTGATCGTTAGAGGAAGAGATTAGAGATACTATCCGATTACAGAGATTTAAAATGCAGAAATAAAAACAAATCAAACTAAGAAACGTTGGATTTCATCTGTTTTCATTCCTGCGTTTTAATGTTCCATATTTGGCCCCCACAGATCGACTGAAGTGAACTCCTTCAGATCAACAGGCTGCTGCTGACTGAAAATGGACAAATCCTCCCTCCTTTAAACACAACATGCTCATGTTCTCACTTGTTATCTAGATTTGACTCTGGATGAATAATTGATCAGAGACTTAACCCTGGAAATCACTGTTGCCATAGCAGCGCCTCACACTTTCCAGGAGGCGTCAGATCTTTGCTTTACATCTCCGCTGCAGGGAGAGAGGGATCAGAGGCCTGTCTGCCTGTCTGTCTGTCTGTCTGCCTGTCTGTCTGTCGGTGAGGGCGAAGCATCCACAAAAACAACAACGAGGGCAGTGAACACAACAGAGCCTACAGGGCTGTCTGTCAGCTTCCTCCTGAGGACTCAGACATGACAGCAGGAGGAGAGAACAGAAGAAGTTTACCAACCTCACACTGCTTGCGCCAAATGTCTATGTTCTTGCGCTGTGCTTTTGAGAAATGGTCCCATGCCTTTTGCCTGGTGGCGGCGGTGAAAACGGTGGTGATCTGCTCGACTTTGGGGTGAACAGGGAGGAGGAGGAGGAGGAGGAGGAGGAGGAGGAGGAGGAGGGAGGGTCAAGACAAAACAAGCCGTTTATGTAGCGTTGTAGCACTGACTGAGGCTCGCACAGCAGACAGAGGAGAGACCGTGGACACACACTGACCACAGGCTGCAGGAGCAGGCTGGACCTCCTGATGTGGACTTTCTTCAGAGTAAAGAACAGCTCACTCCAAAATGACAACAGTGGCATCATTTGCTCAGATCAGGGAAGTCCTGATAAAGTTGTTCTGGCCCCGATCCTGATCCTTTAATCCTGATCCTTTACTGAGGATCTGATCTGATACTTGATTTACTTCCATGTTGATTAAATATCAGACACACCGAAACAAGAGCTGCAGATATTAAATCTGAAACATCTTATTTGTAAAGAGCAACTGGATCCAAATACTGACGCTGACCTGATCCTCTAGAGACGGCGTCTCACTCTGTGGTTCATGTTGTCCTCCAGTGTCTCACTGAATGAACATTAATCAGTAACAGCTGATGTTTTCTTTGTTAATGATTATTAGTGAATCCATGTTCAGGAGTCACATTCTGTCAGATCAATAATCTGAATAAGATCTGGATCACAGATAGGGGATATTAAAGGACTCGGATCGGGGCCAGAGAAACTTGACCTGGACATCTTTAGTCATTTCTCATTGAGACTCACAGTTGAATCTATGGCAGCGTTTTGGAAAATGTGCTTAAGCAACTGAGAAGAACTGTAAAGCAGAAGCAGCCATGTGTAAACTACAGGCAGGGCTACTGCCCCGAACCTACAGCTGGTCCCATTAGACCAGATGGTCCCCTGGACTCCTGCAGAGTCCTGAATCACTGAGCAGATGATGACCGTATGTGGAGGAAAGCGCTCCTTTGAAGAAAGTCCCACATGTTTCATTAAAACAATCACTTTTATCTATAGAATAAATAAAGCAAATGTTATTCTGGAAGAAAATCTAAATAATGTTCTGATAAACAAAAAAGTGTTCGGTGCGAATCGAGGAGGAGGAGCAGAGTACCAGTCAGTTGTAGATAAACAGAGTAAATAACAGACAGCATTCGTGGTCACGTAGAAACACATGAACAGTGATGATGTGCGTCATGTGATGAGCAGGTCTCTCTCTGCTGCTCTCTACTTACATCACCTGCTGCTTCGCGTCCGTCACGGCTGCCGAAGGCGACATGGAGGCTGACGTGTGAACACACAACATGTTGTGAAGGTGTAATCACTCTGTACGCTACAGTAACTGCAAAAACAACACTTTGAAAGCCAAACATTCTGAGTTTAAAGGCCTTCCAGAGTTGTTTTGCTGTCAATCCAACTCAGTGACATCAATGTGACTTCATCTATCTGCTGACTGAGCTGTGGGCCTTCTGATCAACACACAGAAACACAAGAAGAAAACCACAAAGACACAGCAGGACAGGACTGCACTCACCCCTGAACCGCCAACTGAGGACGGACGTCTTTCTGTTAAATCTGCATGAAGTGACATCTGAACCAAACCACCAACTCCCAGTCGAGTATCTTTACAGACACACTGGTGTCCCAGTTTAACAGGTGTACAGTGACACATGAACACCTTCTCCAGGGTTCAGCTGCCTGCTTTGAGTCTGGACTCCATATACTGAACACGACGACCTGTTCTAGCTAACGTACATGGTTCCCTGTCCGGGTCCACGTTGAATTTAACATTTCACTGCACCAACATCAGACTCCTTTGGTGCCTGTGTCCCTCAGATTGATGGAGGTCTGCTGGTGATTCAGGTCTCAGCCGGTGATTCGGGTCTCGGCCAGTGATTCGGGTCTCAGCCGGTGATTCGGGTCTCGGCTGGTGATTCGGGTCTCAGCCGGTGATTCGGGTCTCGGCTGGTCACAGTTAAATGAGATGTTTTTTTATCTACTTTAGTTTGGATTTTATTGGTTTCACTTGCATTTGTTTGTATTCTCTGATTTTTCTCTTTTCTTTGGAAAACATTTTGAAACTATGTTAAGGAAAGAGCTTTATAAATAAAGCTTATGTATATTAATAATATAAAAGTACACATTAACCTGCACATATAAAAGCCACTTCCTGAGCCGTGAGCTGAGAGCAACGTTAGCTAAAGAGACAGATCATTTTCTCAAAGGAGGGCAGACTGGACACAAATTCAGTAATTATGTTGCTCCTCTGTGTCTGCTGGTGTTTCTGGGAGTTTTTCTGCCCCCTAGTGGTCAGAAATCACTTGATGCCGCTTTAAATGTGAAGCTTTGAGCTGTGAGTGTTTAGCATTAAACGTCTCTGTGTCTGTCTGTGAAACGGTTCGATGTGACACCGCTGACTTTAAAAGCTCCGAGCGTCTGACCTGATCACCACCTCACAGTGAGCTGAAGATAATGGAGCTGATGGGGAGACGGATGGGGGAGTGTTGTCATGGAGACTGGGCTGAGATGCTGGCAGAGAAAATGAATTGCATCAAGGGTTTAAAATGGATGTGGTGGGAAAGGCTTCGTGGTCTGCACCTCCGTAATCTGCTGCTGCACCACACCCTGCAGCAGCGAGAGGGACTGAGACCAGGATCAGGATCTGCTGCTGCACCACACCCTGCAGCAGCGAGAGGGACTGAGACCAGGATCAGGGTCTGCTGCTGCACCACACCCTGCAGCAGCGAGAGGGACCGAGACCAGGATCAGCCAGGCTGCATGGTGACGTTGTGGGGACGGAGATAATACTTTTGATAATAATATAATAATTTAAACATTTATTTATGTTTAGTAAAGTAGTATTTTAAAGAAACTACGAGACGTTCACACTGAGACGTTCATTTTCCTGCAGCTTTAGTTCTAAAATGTCAGAAACTGATCCTGGACCAGCTGTCAGTTTTTCGTCCATAACGTCAGTCAAATCCAGCTCTCATTATCAGACAAATGAAGTATTAGAGGTCAGAGCTCTGCATGACGTATTAACATTACCTGTAAATCTTTTCAGTATATAGAGTAAAGAATGTATCTACAACATTTTGGTGACCTCTGACCTTTTCATGTTATATCTCCTGTGTGGTTTAGAGTGGTTTAAATTCTACTGATCCTGTTTCAGTTCCAGTTCAGACACACACTCAGTGTCCAGTTCATTAGGTTCACCTACCTGAATCCAGCAGTCCTGTAATGAATCCTCCTTCATGAAAGCCAGAAAG
Source organism: Enoplosus armatus (assembly GCF_043641665.1). Lineage (NCBI taxonomy): Eukaryota > Metazoa > Chordata > Actinopteri > Centrarchiformes > Enoplosidae > Enoplosus > Enoplosus armatus. Next base: position 24,502,899 of record NC_092190.1, on the reverse strand, counting down.
TTCAGTCTGTGTGTTTCTATTATTGTGTCCACCTGATTTATATCAATGAGGGTCGGCTGAGAACAGAATAATGTGATACAGCTCAAAAAGGGATTTCTGTTGGACTTCAAAATAAACAATGATTACAATGAAGTACTCTGAAGCGTTAAATGTTGAGTCTGACTTCAGTTTGGTTGGCGGGCTCAGCTTCAGTCCTGTCAGACCGCGTTGAGGGCTGTGACGCTCCTGAGACGGTTGTGTTAATGTTGCGTTACTATGACAACTGTTAGCTGTCACATCATTAGCTTCAGAATAACTTCACATTAAATGGTTATTAAAGCGTTATCAAAGCGTTATTAGAAGCACTGTAAATGAACGATGACCTGCTGGTTTATTCTGCCCTGTTGTTCCCGACCAGCTGATGACGAGTCATGAGACATGGAACAAGCTTGCAGTGACCTCACCTGAATACCTGCAGTCCTCATGCGGCGCGAGCGTCTCTACTGAGCGTCTCTACTGAGCGTCTCTACTGAGCGACAGAAGTAAGAGCGTTTCCTTACACTGAGTTAAGATGGCCACCAGGGCGTTCTTGAAGGCCTCTTTGGCTCGCTCCATCTCCTCCTCGTGCTGAGCCTTCTCCCCCATCAGCCGGCGGACGTGGCTGTTGGCCGACTGGATCATGGAGTAGAAGTGGTTGGCGGTCCGCCGGTTGACCTCGCCGCGGTCGATCCAGGTGAACAGAACCGCCGTGGCCTCGCTGAACTTATGGTCATCTGAGGGAGGAAGACGATGAAGAGCGTTACTGCATGACGCTGAGAACACTGTACTTTTACTGCACTGTTACTGCATGACGCTGACAACACTGTGTACTTTTACTGCACTGTTACTGCATGAAGCTGAGAACACTGTGTACTTTTACTGTACTGTTACTGCATGACGCTGACAATAGTGTACTTTTACTGCATGAAGCTGAGAATATTGTGTACTTTTACTGTACTTTTACTGCATGAAGCTGAGAACACTGTGTACTTTTACTGCACTGTTACTGCATGACGCTGAGAACACTGTGTACTTTTACTGCACTGTTACTGCATGAAGCTGAGAACACTGTGTACTTTTACTGTACTTTTACTGCATGAAGCTGAGAACACTGTGTACTTTTACTGCACTGTTACTGCATGACGCTGAGAACACTGTGTACTTTTACTGCACTGTTACTGCATGAAGCTGAGAACACTGTGTACTTTTACTGTACTGTTACTGCATGACGCTGACAATAGTGTACTTTTACTGCATGAAGCTGAGAATATTGTGTACTTTTACTGTACTTTTACTGCATGAAGCTGAGAACACTGTGTACTTTTACTGCACTGTTACTGCATGACGCTGAGAACACTGTGTACTTTTACTGCACTGTTACTGCATGAAGCTGAGAACACTGTGTACTTTTACTGTACTGTTACTGCATGACGCTGACAATACTGTGTACTTTTACTGCATGAAGCTGAGAATACTGTGCACTTTTACTGCACTGTTACTGCATGAAGCTGACAATACTGTGTACTTTTACTTGGTCGGACTTGAAGGCAGGACTTGTCTTCGTATTTGTACACAGCTGTATTGGTTCCTGTCCTTCAGTACACGATCAGAGTACTGCAGACGTTTCCTGGGACCTTTAACATCCAGTCAGGCTAAACAAACAGCAGAGCAGCCAGTGAGGACTGAGGTCCTCCTCCGGGGGGCGTTCGCTGTTCACGGCTCTGTGAACCTTCTCACAGACACTCAACACAAAAGGCTTTTTTGATTTTCAACTTTTCAACCAAAACCGCGAGCTGCATTCGGTCTCAGTCATATAAAGTGCTGAGTCTCCGCGGGCCTCCGTCGAGAGCGTTCTCCCCCATTTGAATAATAATTGAAGGGAGCGGCGGAGCGGCGGACGGCGGCAGAACAGAGTGAATTAGAGAGCATTTAATGAGCTCAATACCCGCTGCAACACAACCTGTAAGAAGACACTTTCCCCGCTCTGATAAAGCCTCATTCACAGCAGCAGCAGATTACAGCCACATTACAGCAGCACAATGAGGCGCAGCTGAACACACGACTGCACGAAGAATGGAAATTTATTTCCCCTGCTGTTTGAAGTGAAGAATGAATTCAAAAGGAGTGTTCAGAGGAAAAACATGCTTGTTTATGTAAGGCATTAGAGGAGGATGAAGGGACGGCACACGGGCTCAGGTCTGGGTTTTGTACTTCAATTGGAGACGCAGAAGCAAATAATAACAAATGAAAGCAACATGCTGCTGGTCTCCATCGAGACAGAGAGGTAACGTTATCATCTTCATCATGTTGTGGCGTAAGTCATTACACAACAAGTTAACATGGAGTCAGACTCCTGCTGTGTTGTTCCTCACACATAAATAAATACATGTATTACTTTACACACTTAAAGTCCAACTGAAAGGAAATGTCTGTGGTAAGTCTGCGGTGGAGACGCGTCGGCCATGTTTATATACAGTCTGTGGAGACGCGTCGGCCATCTTTACATACAGTCTGTGGAGGAGACAAGTCGGCCATCTTCATATACAGTCTGTGGAGACGCGTCAGTCTGTGGTGGAGACGCGTCGGCCATCTTTATATACAGTCTGTGGTGGAGACGCGTTGGCCATGTTTATATACAGTCTGTGGAGACGCGTCGGCCATCTTTACATACAGTCTGTGGAGACGAGTCGGCCATCTTTACATACAGTCTGTGGAGACGAGTCGGCCATCTTTACATACAGTCTGTGGAGACGCGTCGGCCATCTTTATATACAGTCTGCGGTGGAGACGCGTCAGTCATCTTTATATACAGTCTGTGGTGGAGACGCGTCGGCCATCTTTATATACAGTCTGTGGAGACGCGTCGGCCATCTTTACATACAGTCTGTGGTGGAGACGCGTCGGCCATCTTTATATACAGTCTGTGGAGACGCGTCGGCCATCTTTATATACAGTCTGTGGAGACGCGTCGGCCATCTTTATATACAGTCTGCGGTGGAGACGCGTCGGCCATCTTTATATACAGTCTGTGGAGACGCGTCGGCCATCTTTACATACAGTCTGTGGTGGAGACGCGTCAGTCATCTTTATATATTTATATATATTTAACTAAAACGAGAGGAACTGGAAGAACAAAAGAGGAAGAACTGGAGATCCTGAGAGGCTTAAAATCAAACACAAACACCCTGCTAGCTACAGCTACAGCTACTGTACAGGTAATTAACAAGGACCTTCCTGCTGCCAATTTTATGAGAATAATTCAAAGTTAGAATTAAAATGTTCCTTAAGAACAGCAGTGCCTTTGTAAATAAGTTGGGCTTGAAGAGTTTAAGGGAAATTCAGGGTTTTTATACAAAGCAGGTGAATTGCTGAGATTGAGCGGACAGCAACAAACAGTGGAGGAGAAATCAAACGTTGCTATAATCCAGTAATAAAGTAAGTGCAGCGGGTCAGAGCTGAGAGCAGAGAGTGAACCACAAACACAACAGTACAAAACAAACGTACTAACACAAAAGTAAAAGCCTTTACTCTTTAAGAACAGGCATTAGTTACTTTAGTACTTCTACTGTGGTACAGGGTGTATGTATAGATGTTACTTTAGTATTCTCGCTACTTTAATGATAAACAGTAAAGATGTATTTGCAGTAGAGCTTCTTTAATATGAACCGCACATGTTCAAAATGTGTCGTGTTGAAAAGTGAGTGATTTAACCCAGCAGAAGGACGACAGGAACACTGGATGGTAAAGACAGTGTCCCTCCTGTGTTTCCATAGACAGTGAAGACCAACAGCTTTTCTACCAGTCATGGACACAAGAATCAGCCACAGCAGGGAAGAGGAAACATGGAGGAGGAGGAGGAGGAGGAGGACTGACCTTCACACTCACTTCTCGCTCCTCCACACCTCCGTTTACTCCCACGTTTCCTCTCTTTTATCTCCTGTGCAGAGAAAGCAGGCTGATTCAGAGCAGGACAGAAAGGAAAGGTAGACGTCTTCACAGGTGAGGAGACAGACAGGAACAGGATCCCAGACCCGGTCCAGATTATACTCAGTCTAATCTGAATGTCGAGTCTCTGGTCTGTGGGGTCTGCAGCGTGTCAGTGTCATGTTTTGGACACGCCTATATGAAGGTGCAGCACCAGCAGAGGGCGATATAGTGAGGGGAGTCAAAATGCATGTCAGGTAGGTTTTCCACTGGTCCCTTTTGGATCGGGTCCACCTCAGAGGAAGGTCCAACCCATCACAAGCCATTGTTCACGACCTGCTCACAGTCAGCTGAACACAGCGCAGGAGCCCAGAGACCAAAGAAGAAGAGAATACTGGACTTTAACTGAGACTATATAAGTGAACTATATGTCAAGATGTGATAAATCGGACCTGGACTGCACGTTGACTCATAGTGCAGCAGTTCAAAGGAACTGTTGATCCTGAGGTGAAGCTAGACCTGAAGACTATCCCGACCAGGACCAGGTTTCCATGGTAACGTAGGTCAGACTTACTTAAACCATCTTGATGAAACAGAATTCGTCAGGCTGTGAAGAGTCACAGTGCAACATCCTCCACACACACACACACACACACACACACACACACACACACACACACACACACACACACACACACACACACACACACACAGCTGCTGCACAACAACAGTTAACTCATCACACTGTGTTCAACAGCTTCACACTGAGGAAGACAAACAGTCGTTTGTATGAAGAATATCAATAATTGTGCAGGTTCCTGAATGATTGATTTGAAGTTGTTATTAGGTTTCCAGCAGGTTATAGAGTCCACACACACACACACACAGAACAGATGTTGTTAGCAGTGACCTCTGCTGAGATGACTTCAGACTAACATGTTTGATGAATGTGATTGTCTTTTTTATTTTATTTTATCATCGTATCCATGACTACAGAGATCAACAGCCTCCTGAAGCTACCTGAGGACGGACCAGCTGACTGTATATATCCTCATGTTAACCCTTCACAGGGACTACCTTCAGTCTGCTCTCACCTTTCAGCCTCTCTGCTAACAGCGCCGCCTCGTGTTCGGAGTAGTGCACGACGGGAGGAGGAGACGGCGGCCTCAGGCGGTCCTCGTGGATCTTGCGGCGATGCCTCTCCTCTCTGGCCAGTAAGCGTTGTTTACACTCCCATTCATACAAGTCGTCTCTGGCCTGGGCGAAGTCCACGTGGATCCTCCCAGAGTCCTTCTTATCAGTGCTGGATCCGATACGCATCCGGTACCCTGGCAGGGGAGACGACAACAGATGAAGACTTCTTCAACTGTAGGAACTCATGAGTCACCAGGTTCCTCAGAGAAAGCAGGTTCTGCAGGTGGATTAGCTGTGAACATGTTTCTAGTGTTCAGATGGAATTATTACAAATACACAGCAGTTCTTCTCACCGTCCGCTTCATTTGGAATATTTATTTGATTTATTTACAGGTTTCTCGTTTCTAAGTCATCTTACGAGAGAAAACCTCCATGACAAACCATTCAAACCAGTAAGGTAAAACATGACTTAAACCTTCTTTAACCTAAAGATTCTGTGAGCAGAGATTATCTTCCATCACGCTCGGTCATATAAAACACCTGACAGGTAGATGGCCTTGTCCACCATGAACTCCTCACTGAAGCGGATGTGGCAGAAGTTCTTCTTGCTCTTGCGGATGGCGATGATCTCTCCGCACTGGTCGAAGACTTCTCGGATGATGTCCTCGGTGGCGTTCTCCGGTAAACCTCCGACAAACACCGTCTTACAGCCGGGGGGGCGCTCCCGTGTCGATGGAGGGGGCAGGTCTGAAGAGCAACGATATCATCATCGTCATCATCATCATCATTGCTGTCAGGAATAAATGGTTAAATCTTCCACATCTTTCCTGATGTGGGAACATAAAACACTTTCTGTAGAATCATTGTAATCTTGTATCTCTGTAAGGTGTAAAATCTGTCTGTGTTCTATAATTATGGGATGTCCCATCGGATCCTTATATTCACCTGAATGTTGATTAGACATCACAAATACTGAGGGCCCTGATTCAAAACTATACAGCTGATTAACCTGAATTAGACCTGTCTGTCTGACTGTCTCACTCTCAACTCTGCCTGTCTGTCTCTCTTTGACTTTCTGTTGGCAGCAGAAGAAAAGCAGCCCTGCAAGAACATGAGAGCTTTGGAAACACCGGAGGAGACCCCGTCAGTACATGTGAGCGTGGGGGTGTGGGGTCTTACTGGGGTTCTGAGGGAACAGAGTGCAGCTCTTGCAGTGGATTATCTCCTTGATGACCGGCATGTCGGGGGGGACGGGCGGGGGAGGGACCAGGCTGATGCCCGCCATCATGGGGTTTATGGGTGCGATGAGGCCCAGGCCGGGGTCGAACCTCTGGATACACAGAGAGTCTGCGGGACACAACGCCGACGACAGTGAACACAACTGAAGAGAACCCTGCCAGAATAACACAACAAAGTTCAGCAGCAGCACAAACTCAACTTAGAACCATGAAGGAGGATCCATTACCCCCCAACCTGGGGGTCCCCACCCCCATCATGGGTCGCCAAAGCTCCACGGGGGGTCGTGAAGCCCTCTTGATTTTAAGGGTGTGAGGATTTATATATATATATAAAATATAATATACATGCATTTAATTAAGGGTTCGATTCAAAGTTTATATCTTTATTTATTATAAAGCCAGGCTGCTTGGACTATTATTAATAAATTAATAGAAAATAATAATACAGACAGATGATACATTGCGATATATTTTCACAGGAAATATTTTATTCAGAGTTTCTACACATTGCTAGTTTTACACAAACTTCCTGCAGGTATTAAGTTCATTATCTAGGTTAACTGTACAGTTAATTGTTCTGTGCTGTTTTTGTTTTTTTATGCAATGAATATAATGAAATACATATATATATTATTATATATATTTCAAAAGAATTGTATGTGGGTGGGCGTCGTCAGTGTATATACAATGCTGTACCTAATAAACTGGACACTGAGTGTACAGACAAATACAGTTTCTCGTTCATGTTTGATTAATGAAGGCTGAAGTAAATGTGTTTAAATACAGGTATGTCATTACTTCCAAAACTGTGGTGTAAATATATCAAAATACAGATCAACATCTCCGCCACATGCAGGAGAGCAAAAGAGAGAAATAAAGCATCGCTATCTGGAAGAAATCAGATAAGAGGGGGAAGAATGGAGCCTAGATCTGTGAGGAAGAAACTAGCATCGTGAGCGTGTTCATGAAAGGCAGAAGAGAAAAGAGAAGCTGGTGAGGAGGAGGAGGTGTGTGTTCTCAGGATGAAGACAGAGTGGAGATGAACAGCGGGAGGACAGAGGCGACAGGAACAATGTCTCGGCTGTCGGGGTGAAAACAGAGGGCGGAGCAGCATGTTCTCATCTTCAACACTGCAACAACACGTCAGCAGAAACCCACTCAGCCACAACACCGAGAGGAGGCGGTGATTCAAACTACAGGCGAGGGGAGCTGTCACACAGGGAGAGGACAAATGTCCCTTAGAGTAATCCAATGGAAATAAATGTTTCTTTTGCCGCTCCGTGTGGAGGATTGATAGAATGAACTGCTGATTCAGTGTGAAAGCTTTTCCTCCTGCTGGTCTGAACAGTCAGCACACAGCAAGTCTGTATCTGAAACAATCAACGCAGGAAGTGAGGCGTGTTACTTTTTAAGAAAGAGAAGACGAAGAAGAAGATCAAAGGACCCACATTTACATTTCTATCTTGTCGATTATTTGCTGGCAGAGAGCCCTCACTGTGTCTTCATCACAGTGCTGGTTCACTCGAGCCACAACAAACATCTCCAGCGGTGTTTTTCATGTTGTAGGTTTGAGATATTTCTTTGTGGAGCTCAAAGTACTGAACGTATTTTCAGAAACACAGAAGAAGCCGAGCCAGTGAAACAGTGAGACAGTGATGCAGTGAGACAGTGAAGCAGTGAGACAGTGACAGTGAAGCAGTGAGACGGTGACACAGTGAAGCAGTGACACGGTGACACAGTGAGACAGTGAAAAAGTGAGACAGTGAAGCAGTGAGACAGTGAAGCAGTGAGACAGTGAGACGGTGAAACAGTGAGACAGTGAAGCAGTGAGAAGGTGAGACAGTGAAACAGTGACACAGCGAGGCAGTGAAACAGTGACACAGTGAAACAGTGACACAGTGAGACAGTGAAGCAGTGAGATGGTGAGACAATGAAGCAGTGAGAAGGTGAGACAGTGAGACAGTGAAACAGTGAGACGTGAAACAGTGACACAGCGAGACAGTGAAACAGTGACACAGTGAGACGGTGAGACAGTGAAGCAGTGAGAAGGTGAAACACTGACACAGTGAGACAGTGACACAGTGAAACAGTGAGACAGTGACACAGCGAGACAGTGAAACAGTGAGACAGTGAAACAGTGAGACAGTGACACAGACAGTGAGACAGTGACACAGTGAAACAGTGACACAGTGAGACAGTGAGACAGTGAAACAGTGAGACAGTGAGACAGTGAAACAGTGAAACAGTGAAACAGTGAGACAGTGAGACCTGATCGGGTTTTATGGATGTCAGCGTTTCTTTGGTCCAGACTGAAACGTCTCAGCTGTTGGACACAAGTCACATATACACACATCACATATACACACACATCTACACACACATCACATATACACACACATCACATATACACACACATCACATATACACACATCATATCGACACACACACCTACACGCACGTCAAAAGAAGGACTCGATGTGACAGAAGACAATCCCAATGACTCCTTCCATATTCTCAGTTTCTGCCAGCGTCAGTTTGCTGTAAAACACCAGCACACAGAAACAAGCCCCACACACTCTTTATTAGAGACCTGCAGGCTTATAAAACGGGAGATAATCATCCATAAATCTGAGCGTGTGCAGCCGCGGTGCTTTCAGAGATTCTTCAGGTCTTAGGAAAACTCATTAAAGAGTCGTCTGCGATAACCCCGACAGGTAAATTACACATCTCGCTGCCACACATTCATCATAATCACATAAGGCTGCTTTTCCTCCCAGAGCCAAAATGATTCGATCCAGGTTCATTTCTCTGGCTCCGAGCTGCGCTGCGACTGCCAGGAGAGAAGAAGAAGAAGAAGAAGAAGAAGAAGAAGAAGAAGAAGAAGAAGAAGAAGAAAAAGAAGAAAAAGAAAACACTCACAGGGAGGAGAAACGAAAGCCAGAGCCAAGAGGGGAAGAGGGAGGGAGGAGCAGGAGGAGCAGGAGGAGAGAAGAAGAAGAAGAAAAGACTCACAGGGAGGAGAAACGAAAGCCAGAGCCAAGAGGGGAAGAGGGAGGGAGGAGCAGGAGCAGGAGGAGGAGGAGGAGGAGGAGGAGGAGGAGCAGGAGGATGAGGAGGACGAGGAGGAGGAGGAGGAGGAGGAGGAGGAGGAGCAGGAGGAGCAGGAGGAGCAGGAGGATGAGGAGGACGAGGAGGACGAGGAGGATTTGTGCCTTTAATTGAGATTATTTTATGATCAAGAGACAAGAGCTGGAAACATCTGTCTGTTATTCTCCTCACGGTGAGATCTCATCAGACACTGATCCTGATCCTGGTCCTGATCCTGATCCTGATCCTAAAGAAGCAAGAAGTACTCCTGAAGTAAAAGTAGAAATACCACGGTGTAAAAATTAAATTGAATTCCAAATGTTACTGAAGTAAAAGTACTGACCCTTTAACACACACCAGCTTTTCATTCTCTAAATGTTCCCACATGCGCTCTGAGGAGGGTGGAGAGCTGCAGATGTTGCCAGAGGTGGAGTCTAATCAGCATCACATCATCCCTGTAATAATATCATGTCATCTTTCTAATATTTCCTCTCTGGTCCAGAGGAACCAGGTCTGTCCCTCCTCACAACAGCTCTCAGTTAAATCCATGCATTCAATTATTCTGGGCTCGACACAAAAAACTCCTGCTCAACAAATCATTTAATAAACCCCCACAATGCAGCACTTCTACAGTGACAACCCCCCGGGCCAAACAACAAACAACCAGCTCAGACAAATCCCCACGTCTCCACAAACCCCTTGATGAGCACACTCCCAGAGAATGGAGCGGAAACATCAGAGCTTAGTGTAGTTTTTGTCCCGTGCGCTCCGAGGAGGGACAGACAGAGGTCCGGGCTGTCGGGTCTGATCTGGGTTATATGGTTCTCACATCAGGACCTGAGAACCAAACAGAGGTTTTTATTGCATCCAGATGTTTGAGTCTCTGTGTTCAGTGTCACGGTTTGATAGGTCTCACATGATAGAAGTACTTTCACTAAAGTAGAAGTACCTGTACGACAATGTAAAAATACTAGTAGAGGGTAGTCAATAGTACTACTGCTGCTACTATGATTACTATTGCTACTGCCATTGCAACCACTGCAAGTACTACTACTACTACTACTACTACTACTACTACTACTTACTAGTACAGCTGCTGTGCTAATACTACTACAAACACTACCACTACTGCTTCTACTCTTCCTCCTCCAGCTACTGATTGATTGATTAATTGACTGATTGATTGACTGACTGATTGATTGATTGGTCTGAGTGCCCCGCCCACATGGCCTTACAGGACACTAGACAGCAACATGGACCAGGACAGCCACATGACAGGTCATCATAAACATGTCCACCTCGACGGCGGACGCGTTCTCCTGCTGGACGCAGTGTTCTCCTCGTGTCGCCGTGCAGGCAGCAGAGGAACCTCCTCCTGTGTTCTGTGTAGTAATCCTCTTCCTTGTGAACGTAGTTTCTGAGCTTTGGTTTATTGCAGATCTCCTCCCTCCATTGTTCCTTTTGGATCTTTCATAGTTTGACTGCGAAAGATTCCTGAAGATAAACTGAGTCAGAGCACACTGCAGAGAGCTGTCTGTGGGCTCTGTCCCAGTTACACATCTTTTTGTTCACCATCAGTATATTCATGCACCAGGAAAGCCCCCCATGGCTCGACTCTGGATAGCATTACTGTCAGGGGCTTCCTGAGAGCCCCCCACTAAAATAAAACTGAGCCAACCACCCAGTCACGCACTTTAGTTTAACCTAGAAACGTCACCAGTCACGGCGGCGTGATCGAAGCTTCAAGACGTCACAGCGTAGAAACGACGTCGCGTTGACGCGCTGTCTTCAGACGGCGTGCTGGTTCTCGTTTGATGTTGACAGACCGAGTGAAACCAGAGACTGGACCACATACATCTGATATAAAAATCTATGCAAGACGGGACGGGGCGGGGCAGGCGTCGCATTTATTCAAATATCTTCACCGTCTTTTGTCACATAATGAAATGGAAAAAAATATGTGTAAAGCTACGTGTACAGTATTACTGATGACTACTACTACTATTGCTACAAACTGCAGTAGTAGTCGTAATAACAGTAGTATTAGTAATAACAGTAGTAGTAGTAGTAGTCGTAATAACAGTAGTAGTAGTAGTAGTAATAACAGTAGTAGTAGTAGTAGTCGTAATAACAGTAGTAGTAGTTGTAATAACAGTAGTAGTAGTAGTAGTAGTAGTAATAACAGTAGTAGTAGTAGTAATAACAGTAGTAGTAGTAGTAGTCGTAATTACAGTAGTAGTAGTAGTAATAACAGTAGTAGTAGTAGTAATAACAGTAGTAGTAGTAGTAGTAGTAATAACAGTAGTAGTAGTAGTAATAACAGTAGTAGTAGTAGTAGTAGTAATAACAGTAGTAGTAGTTGTAATAACAGTAGTAGTAGTAGTAGTAGTGACAACAGTAGTAGTAGTTGTAATAACAGTAGTAGTAGTAGTAGTAGTAATAACAGTAGTAGTAGTAGTAGTCGTAATAACAGCAGTAGTAGTTGTAATAACAGTAGTAGTAGTAGTAGTAGTAATAACAGTAGTAGTAGTTGTAATAACAGTAGTAGTAGTAGTAGTAGTAGTCGTAATAACAGTAGTAGTAGTTGTAATAACAGTAGTAGTAGTAGTAGTAGTAGTAATAACAGTAGTAGTAGTAGTAGTCGTAATTACAGTAGTAGTAGTAGTAATAACAGTAGTAGTAGTATTCTCAGTTTCAGGTCTCTACATGTTAGTTGTTGTCTAAAAGCTGTTTGAAAGCTTTTCCACTCTTAACAATTTAAAGCATCAGAGACATCAGCACACACACACACACACACACACACACACACACACACACACACACACACACACACTTACAGGTATAAAAAGCTGTTCTTGTGTCTTTCCAGGAAAGAATCTATTAGGTCAAAACCTAAAACTCTGAAACTAAAGAGCCTGAAGTGAAACTGTGACTGAATCTTTTCTGTCTGCTTCTTAAAAATTCCATAAATATGCATGAACTCTGGTGAATTTTAATTTTGCCCATCCTCTGCAGTCTGCTGTACAATAACACACACGCACACACACACACACACGCGATCTCAGTGTCTTTTCTCTCCAACACACAGATAACAGCCACATTAAGCCACTGCTTCCTCGCCGATCGTCCTCATCCTCATCTCCCCCTCACTCTCTGTCTCTCCCTCTGTCTCTCTCTGTCTCTCTCTGTCTCCCTCTGTCTCACCCTGTCTCACCCTGTCTCACCCTGTCTCTCTCCCTCTGTCTCCCTCTGTCTCACCCTGTCTCACCCTGTCTCACCCTGTCTCTCTCCCTCTGTCTCTCTCTGTCTCTCTCCCTCTGTCTCTCTCTCTCTCCCTCTGTCTCTCTCTGTCTCTCTCCCTGTCTCTCTCTCTCTCTCTCTCTCTGTCTCTCCCTCTGTCTCCCTATCTCCCCCTGTCTCTCTCCCTCTCTCTCCCTGTCTCCCTCTGTCTCCCCCTGTCTCCCCCTGTCTCTCTCCCCCTGTCTCTCTCCCTCTGTCTCCCTCTGTCTCCCCCTGTCTCTCTCCCTCTGTCTCTCTCCCTCTGTCTCCCTCTGTCTCTCTCTGTCTCTCTCCCCCTGTCTCTCTCCCTCTGTCTCTCTCTCTCTCTCTCTCTCTGTCTCTCCCTCTCTCTCCCTCTGTCTCCCCCTGTCTCTCTCCCCCTGTCTCTCTCCCTCTGTCTCCCTCTGTCTCCCTCTGTCTCCCCCTGTCTCTCTCCCCCTGTCTCTCTCCCCCTGTCTCTCTCTGTCTCCCTCTGTCTTCCCCTGTCTCTCTCCCTCTGTCTCTCTGTCTCCCCCTGTCTCTCTCCCCCTGTCTCTCTCCCTCTGTCTCACCCTGTCTCTCTCCCTCTCTCTCCCTCTGTCTCCCTCTGTCTCCCTCTGTCTCTCTCCCCCTGTCTCTCTCCCTCTGTCTCCCTCTGTCTCCCTCTGTCTCCCCCTGTCTCTCTCCCTCTGTCTCCCTCTGTCTCCCCCTGTCTCTGTCTGACAGATTCTGTGGTAATCTTCAAATCTAGATTCAGCAGAAGAGACAGAGACAGAGACTGGTCCAGCTTCTGAAACAGAGTTCACTGAAGGTATCAGAGAGGAGGAACAAGACCTACTGCCTTCAGACTGTATTAATACTGGACTGGCTGGACTCTGTGTTTACTGCTAATCAGCTGACGTTAACATGCTAACATGCTAAACCAAGCGGTGAACATGGTGAACATAATCCCCACTACACAAGCTGGCAGCATGAGACTCTTCGTCTGGTCTCTCTGTCGTTTCCTTCTGGTTTTCAAGGCCTCTGCGTGTCGGGAGGACAAACAGGGAGATCATGTCTTTAGTTTCTGTATTTGCAGCGTGTTTCGTTGTGCTGCATACGTGTTGTCAAATTGGTGAGGATTTGAGTTTTCTTCATGGATGTATCATTGCTCACTCTGTCAGACTCCACATCGATGCAGCTGAACCAGAGATATCATCAAAACCTGGCGCCTACATTACCCATAATAATCTTCCTGTGACAGTTGTGTGTTATGCTAGTAGCGGCTAATGTAGCCTGGAGCCTCTAGCCTGCAGCGACGTGAGCAGCTACAGAGGTCAGTTCACTTCTGTCTAACTCTTTATCGGACTTCAGCTCCTCAACACCTGGAAACACCTGGAAACACCCTGAGGAGTTCAAGTTGAGATCTCTGGGCCGCCGTAGTTTTGGCTTCTCTAAACACTCAAAAAAAGAACACCTCTGGAGGTGAAGTAAGTTCTGCAGAGTTCAGAGAGGACGGTACCTGAAACCAGCTGCTGCCCGCCGATGCCCACAGGCATGATGCCCAGGTTGTTCATGGCCGTGGCCCAGGCTCCATGATCGGTGACGGGGACGCTCAGGTGGTTCTGCTCTGCACCCAGACTGCCTACACCGTCAGCTGCTGCACCAGAGACGAGCAAACACACACATCAGAGGCCACATGACGGGACTGCCTCTGAGGAGGCGGCCATCTTTTATTATCTAGTTTCGTAC
>NC_092190.1:24478509-24486009 GCF_043641665.1 Enoplosus armatus | reverse complement strand
GGAGGCAGCCAATCACGAAAGATTTGGATAGAAAGGAACTGTCACGTGTCTTTATGATACATCAACGTGATTCTTACATAACCTCCAAGTCAGACCTTGAACCTGATTCTAACTGTAACCCTAAAACCGGGTCTTAAACTCAAACAGGCCTTTGAAGAGGAAAAGACCAGATAAAATGTCCCTACCAGAAGTCCTCACAAAGACAGAAGAACATGAGCACACACACACACACACACACATCCTGCAGGCAGAATTAGGTCCCCAACGATTCGGAGGGGGATTGTGGATGAAGGCTTATGACAAGCTGAGGCGGCGTCGCTGCTTCACACTGCAGCACCGCGGCGAACTCACGAGGTTATTTTAAGAAAGATTTATCTGACGAACGTTCACGCTGAAACATCGTGGACTTCCTGTTCTTCTTGTCTCTCAACATTTAGGAAGCAGATTCATGAAGCTTCGGGATACGATCACATGTTTTGCTCAACATTTGCAACCCACATGGACGCAAATCTCATATGCCACCTCACCATGACGACGTGGTGAACAGAATATTAACTTTGCATTCAGTTTCTTTTAGTTGTAGTTGTTTATTTAATGCTTCTCTCCCTTGTTTTTAAAGACGATCTGTTCCTACCTGGTGAACTCTGACATGCCACTGAAGCAGCATGAGGCCCACTGACTTTTCATCATGACTTATCTGATATGAAAACTTGGGTTGAGGTGAAATTAGGTTTCCTGAGCTTTCTGCCGCGTGCACGTCGTCCTCCTGCACGAGCACGAGCCGGCAGGGAAACAGAGAAATGAGGTTGATTCAGGGCTTATGTAAAATACGCCGGCAGAGCTGCTACCATCTCCTGCTCTGTGAGCAGCACACACACACACACACACACACACACTCTTTATCCAGGTGAGAGTCATATGTTTAATGGGCCACAGCAGACAGTTACTTGAAATCTAAACAGACACCAACACCTCGAGCTATGTGCTGTCTGCAGAAACTGTCTCTTTGTTCAGCTGCTTACTTGTTCGTATCTCCTTATCCCGTCATTTTGTGCTCAACTTTCCGTGTGGTGACTGTGTGTGTGTGTGTGTGTGTGTGTGTGTGTGTGTGTGTGACTGTGTGTGACTGTGTGTGACTGTGTGTGTGTGTGTGACTGTGTGTGTAATGTACCATCACAGACTTAAAGACTTCCTCATCTGTGGTCTGCTCTCTCTCTCTGCAGCAGCTCACACTGTTGACAGACCTCACTGCTGCCTCTCCTCACCTCTCAACCATTTCCCTTCTCCTTCTTCTCCTTCTTCTCCTTCTCTCAGTCAACTTCCTGTTCTCAGGCCGGTTGCCATGAGATATTTAGGTCATGAGTTCAAACTCACCAAGCGCAACACTTTTAAAAAGGCAGAGCAGTTTTCTGATTATTCACATTTGATATGTTAAAGTGGAATATAATTATGAATATAATAATGGTGGAGGAATATGAATTTTCCTTTATTTGATGAATTCCTGCCACATTTTTCAGACAGCTGTCTCAGTTTTAGTCAGTAGCAGAGGAGCCTTTACTTAAGTACAAATATGAAAATGTAAAAATACTCAAGTAAAAGTACTGCATTCAAAACCCCACTTGAGATAAATAGTTAGTTTGAACTGCTTTATGTCTCTTTGGTGGAACAACAGAGACATCTGAAACATGACGAGGAGACACAACTACACACTGTAATTTCTAAATGATCGAGCCAGAAATGTTAAGAGCAACTGGTATAATATTTAACTACATGTCGTATTTTACAAGCTTATTTTATGTTTATTAATGTAAAATAAAGTAACTAGTAACTATAGCTGTGAAATTAAGTAAATGTAATACCTTCACTCTTCATCTAGCGCCACCATCAGGTCAACGTGTTCATGTGTCCAATACTTTGGTTTATGACCAAATACCTGCAGAACTGATGACGTTCATCAGCCTCAGCTGGGCTTTGTGCTAATTAGCAAAGGTTAGCATGGTCCTAAAAAGCTCACAATGCCAGAAACAGATAAGATAAGATCTTCATCAACCTGTCCTCTCTCTTCTTCTTCATCATCCATTCATCCCTTCCTTCCTCTCAGAGCTGACTGGACGATGCCAAACTCCGCTGAGCGTTTCTGCTCACTTTCACGCACCATGAAATATTCACAGCTGAATACATGTCCTGTTTATTATTCATGAGCTCACTTGACATCTCTGAATCATTCACACACACACATCAGGAGGCAGCGCGCACACACACGCGCACACACACACACACACACACACACACACACACACACACACACTCATATTTGCATGGTGATGAATGCAGAGAGAAGGTGGAGACACATTCATAGATACACTGGGAGAGCTGGATTTCTTCGGTGATGAGCTCTTAAACACGCACACACAAAGAGAAACAAACATGCTAATACTGTCCAGCCAATCCTCAGACGAAATCAAGACAACTGCCCCCCACTGTAAACAGGAAGTATAATGTTGCCATGGATACAGTGAGTTAGCTGTGGGCTACAACTTGAGCCTTGTTCCTTTCGTCATAGCGGTTCCCAAACAGGCCTATATGTTGGTGTTAGCATGTTTCATCTAGCTGATTAGCAAAAACATTTTTGACTTCCTCCATTTTCACACAGAGGTCAAATTTCACAGGAAAGACCTCAGAGATCCACTTTAAAATACAAGGACGGCGAGACAGTTCACAGAATTACAGACTCCTACCACTGTCTCCCCCAGTGGCCAAACAGCCATTACTGCAGCTTTAAAGACAGACAGTCTCATTTTCTAGAGGAACTAGTCTCATCAGCAGCTGAGGATTCTGCTCGAACTCTTTAAAGTGCGACACGTGTGTTCCTGATGAGTCCCAAATGGTGCTCGGCATGTCCGTCTTAAAAAAGGACCCATAAATCAGAACAAAAATGTCCTGCTTCTCCTCTCGTTTTAGACACACAGCGTTCAGATCTTTAAAATGTGTTTTGGGACATTCCACAAATTCCATCAGCATTAAAATGTTGATAAAGCATGGCAGCGGTCCCTGATGAAGATCTGTGAACCTTCAATCTTCAAAGACACCCTGTTTCTAGAGAAGTCCCCTTCCCAACAGACCACTGATAAATCATTAGATACCCACAGATAAGCGTTTAACATATCACACATTCCTGTAAAACTCCACATGCATGAGATAGCAAAGACTTCAAAATAGCTGAAATGGTTTTATTTATTATTATCCAGAAACATGCAGTGAGCAGATGAAGGGTTCATGTCTGAGGTGTCGTGTCTTCCTGCTTCACTTCACCCATACAGCCGAGCAAGCTCCATATATCTCTACTTACAGCTCACAGCACCACATGGACCGCTGGCCTAAAAATATGGTTCATGAAGGCAGCTGTGGTGCAACAGTGATGGGCTCTTCAATGCTTATAGCGACACTAGAAATTTGGATGTTATTTTGTGTAAACAAAAACTGTAGAAACAAATAAAAGTAAACCATTTACTTACTGCAACAGTCACTGAATCACGTCATGTTTCTCAGTGATTCACTTCCAATATAAATAAGTCATGAAACTGCACCGCATTTTTCAGTTTTCATTAATAACTTTTTACCAAAAACTACAATATCAAACAATGGAGGCCTACGACACAGAAGAAGAGATATCAGGCTGTGATACACACACAATAACACAGGATGATCAGGGTCCAGTGTGTCAAGATGGATGCCTTGTCGACTGCAAACTAGATCTACCTACGAGTTCCTACGACTTTCATCCTCGGCCAGTAGAGACGTTAGACGTTACCGGCTGTCAGATTTAATGTCTAGGCATTAAAACATCAAATGCAGTTTTTAGATGTTGGTGTTCAAGATAAAACAAGGTGTGTTAAGTGTTAATTTGCTTTTTCTGACCTAAATAAAACATCAAGGGATCAACAAAGTCATCAGTTTTGTTCTCTGCTGACCAGAAACGTCCAATCCATCCAGTAAGATTGTAAATGTGTTCCTCTCTGGATAAAACTGACCAACATCAACGTCCTGAAGCCGAGTAGCTTCAAACTGTCCACACAGTAACCACCACCGCCTGTGAAGACATGTCCATACTGAGCTGCACTGCTGCACGTCACTTCTCACCAATGAATATTGTATCAGCCACAGTGAGCCGGTCTGTCTACTTCACACGTTCTGTATTCTGCATGTCATTTCATTATTCATTATGGATATGCATGACATACTGTATATAGGAGCATCCTCATGAGGCATAACTGTAGCTAGTTTAACTACTTTAAATCCAGTTAGCTAGTTTAACTACTTTAAATCCAGTTAGCTAGTTTAACTACTTTATATACAGTTAGCTAGTTTAACGACTTTATACACAGTTAGCTAGTTTAACTACTTTATATACAGTAAGCTAGTTTAACTACTTTATATACAGTTAGCTAGTTTAACTACTTTATATACAGTTAGCTAGTTTAACTACTTTATAAACAGTTAGCTAGTTTAACTATTTTATATACAGTTAGCTAGTTTAACTATTTTATATACAGTTAGCTAGTTTAACTACTTTATATACAGTTCGCTAGTTTAACGACTTTATACACAGTTAGCTAGTTTAACTACTTTATATACAGTTAGCTAGTTTAACGACTTTATACACAGTAAGCTTGTTTAACTACTTTAAATACAGTTAGCTAGTTTAACTACTTTATACACAGTTAGCTAGTTTAACGACTTTATACACAGTTAGCTAGTTTAACTACTTTATATACAGTAAGCTAGTTTAACTACTTTAAATACAGTTAGCTAGTTTAACTACTTTATATACAGTTAGCTAGTTTAACTATTTTATATACATAGACACAGAACTCGTGGAAATTGGTTTAGGTGATAAATACTGTGTGCTATCATCCAGCTTTATGAGGTAAAAGTAGTTTATTCATTAAACATCATGCAGCTTGTTTGCGAGACTGTCAGCTGAAGTAAACAGTTTATTTCACTTCCGTCATCACACTCTGACTGTAAGCCTTAACGCCCTCTTCTCATGGTTTCTTTGTCTTTTTGTCAGGAAGTCCATATTTTATTATATTTGTGGTAAGTAATCAACACTATTCTGAAACGGTCATGATGTTCCTGAACTGAACTTCCTGCCAAGAGGCGTCACACACACACCATGCTAATGATGAAAGAAACCAATTTAACCACTGGATCTAATGTTCAGAGGATGCCGACTTCTAATGATGGCGAGGAGGATGAAAAAGAGCTTCTGAGATCTGAAACCTCGCTGTCCCCCCATTGGAAATATCCCTTCGTCATCACAGTCACAGACTCTCTGAAGTAAATCATTACTAACGTCACGTCAGAATAAATATCTCTCGAGTTCCTAAAAAGATTGTAACATCTCAGATATGTAAAAATCACCCAAATCACTGTCAGATTTTCTTTTACAGGTCAAAGTGTCACTGAAAATGATATGAAGGTGTATTCTTGGTGTATTACAATGAAAATGAATATTGAAGACGTAGAGCACGCTGCTAACTTCCTCCTCTTGTGTTTAAAAGACTGAATAAAATGAAATGTTTACATGTGATATAATACGGCAGCAGAAACACAGCTGAGCCTTCAAAATGAGTCCCAAACCATGTTTCGTCAGACCCGGGGCTGTAGGTCTGTCGAAGGTCCAGCAACAGCGACAACTCTGGGAGTGAAGTCGTAGACTGAAGAGTTATAGAAAATATCAATCTGAATCAAAATGTCAACGTTGGTTTCTTTCACAGACCACCATCGATCCCTAACGCCACTAAACGATGTGTAGTCTTCTTCTTACTTCGGGATACATTTTGTGGGATTATTGAGAGTTTTTATCTTGATTACAGGTCGAGTCCTGAATAGTACTCGTACTACACCTTTCTCTGTGCCCTTGAAGACCCTGGAGAGTCGAAACGTTGCCTTTCAGTCAAATAAAACATTTTGAAGCATTAATCCAATGTGAGGACTCTCCACTGTGTCCTTCATTGAATCCGTAGTCTTGTACTTTCCTAATTTCAAATTCCAGTAGACAAAACGGGTTGAGAGAAAAGGAGGATAAACGGAGACACCAAGCCCAGCTGGCAACAAAGGTCAGTCAGACCTGGACACACTAAAAGAGTTGAGAAACTCGGTCCTTATGGAATAGTGGATGACGGAGGGTCAACTCATAAGATGGCTCTGTTTCCAGATGACATTTAACTTCTTATAAAAAACCTACTTCTTTCCACAAAACCACCAACCATGACTCTGAAACAGGTTTACAGAATGTAACGGATGACTGCAAGTCTGCAACTGAAAATGGACTCTTCTATACAAAGGTGGCCTTGTGTTACACTGTATGTAGGTGTTTAACAGCGAGATGGGTCGTGGTAACAAACCTGGGGTGTTTTAATGGAGTACCCACCTCTGTAACGGCTCTGCTGCCTTTTGTAAATCTTTCTTTCTTTCTTTGAATTTTAATTGTATTTGTGTTTAAGTTATGAGGTCCTATGTCGGGGAATATTCTGTAAAAAAGATGAATATATTAAATAAACCCCCCCCCCCCAAAAAAAATGATATATTAAAAAATATAATAGATCCACAGTCCACAGCAGAATCACTGAGGATTCTTCATCTTCCTCAGTGCTCTACAATATATTCAGCTCAGCGCGTAAAGACTAATCTATGGACAGAGTGCAGGGCTGCCATTTCCAGTGTGACTGGGACTCCCTCTTTACCCTTCAACTGAGAGACAGGGTCATGGCCCAGATATCAGTCAGCGCTCACTGCAGCAAATTACTTCTAATAAAGCCTTTAGAAAGGCACCATTAAGCACAGCGACACAGAGAGGGAGAGAGAGATCGGCTGCAGCCGAGGCAGCAAATCCAATCAGCTCCAATCAAATCATTGTCCAGAGAAGCAGGCCAGCTTAGACCCCGTAATGATCAGTAAAAGAAGGGTCGCTTTTTGCATTTAACATTCAAATAGCCATCAGCATATGAACTGGCAGGTTTTGGGTGGTTTATCAAAGACCACAGCTGGTTTCAGCGAGTCTCTGTTAGAAGACAAAGAAGCAACAAATCCTCTCCTTTCAGATCATAAACGTATTCTGAGGAACGTGAGAAACGCTGCTGCACAGAACTTCAGTGTTTGTTTTCTGTGTTTCTGTTTTCACGGCCTCCTTTTCCACCACCGTCATTATCACTTCATCAGGTTACTGCCCTGCAGAAAGAGCCTAAAATTAGCAGTGAAAAGGCTGCATCAGCAAGGGACAAGCAGCAATTAGCGCCTGATGCAGAGGCCAGCTCCACAAACCAGAGGCTGCAACACAGCACTCATTTTCTTTTCAGTCTTGTGGTTTGATTTCCGTGTTGTTCAGTGTGTCGCTGCCCTGCAGCATCGCTCACTGTCTGTCGAACTAACTCGCCCTCTCTCTCTCTTTCCTGTCAGCTTTTAAGTTTCACCTTCACTTTCGAATGGAACGACTCT